>NC_088877.1:10901435-10931435 GCF_032884065.1 Artemia franciscana
TTGTCCCGGTCGTCATTTATATCCCCCTGTTTCCCCCGGTGTCCCCGTTGTAGTTGTGTCCCTGTGTCCCGGTCGTCATTTATATTCCCTGTGTCCCGGTCCTATTTTTCAGTTTTTTCCTTTTTTTTTAGTTTTTTTTTATTTTTTATTTTTTTTAGTTTTTTACCTTTTTTTAGTTTTTTTAGGTTTTTTAGTTTTTTTTTTAGTTTTTTATTGGTTTTTACCTTTATTTTAGCTTATTTTTCAGTTTTTTCCTTTTTTTTAGTTTTTTTTTAGTTTTTAGTTTTTTAGTTTTTACCTTTTTTTAGTTTTTTTAGTTTTTTTAGTTTTTTAGCTTTTTTATTTTTTTTATTAGTTTTTAGTTTTTTTTGTAGTTTTTGCCTTTTTTTTAGTTTTTTTAGTTTTTTAGCTTTTTTATTAGTTTTTAGTTTTTTTTGTAGTTTTTGCCTTTTTTTAGTTTTTTTAGTTTTTTAGCTTTTTTATTTTTTTTATTAGTTTTTAGTTTTTTTTGTAGTTTTTGCCTTTTTTTAGTTTTTTCAGTTTTGACGTCACCTGATCCAGTTTTTTCAGGTGACGTCACCTGATCCACGATCCACAGATCCACAGACAACTTATTTTTATACATATAGATATTTTTTTTTTTTTACTTATGTCCTGGTCGTCATTTATACTCCCTGTGTCCCGGTGCTTTGTTGATTGCTAATCGAACATTCCTTTTGTCCTGGTCGCTTTCTCTTTGAGTGTCGTCATTTATTAGTTTTTTCCTTTTTTTCTTTTTAGTTTTTTATTGGTTTTTACCTTTATTTTAGCTTATTTTTCGGTTTTTTCCTTTTTTTTAGTTTTTTTTTATTTTTTTTAGTTTTTTACCTTTTTTTAGTTTTTTTAGTTTTTTGAGTTTTTTAGCTTTTTTACTTTTTTTATTAGTTTTTAGTTTTTTTTTTGTAGTTTTTGCCTTTTTTTAGTTTTTTCAGTTTTTTTTTTAGTTTTTTATTGGTTTTTACCTTTATAGTTTTTTTAGTTTTTTAGCTTTTTTTTTTTTTATTAGTTTTTAGTTTTTTTTGTAGTTTTTGCCTTTTTTTTAGTTTTTTCAGTTTTGACGTCACCTGATCCAGTTTTTTCAGGTGACGTCACCTGACACATCCATCCACACATCCACAGACAGACAGACAACTTATTTTTATATAGATAGATAGATATATATATATATATATATATATATATATATATATATATATATATATATATATATATGTTTTTAACTACGTAAAACTTGCGAATATACAACATTCTTTGCTGTCCCATTGTCTGTGCATATAAATAGATTGTCAGGTTTACCGACTCTTGAACATGCAACATATAATGGTCCATGGGAAAACAATCCGTATTCAGATCTATACCTCATGATTCTAATGATTGCCCTTGAGCTTTGTTGATGGTGATTGCTAATCGACGATTCCCTGTGTCGCCGTCGTCATTTATATATCCCCGTGTGCCCCCCGGTGTCCCGGTCGTCATTTATATTCCATGTGTTCCGGTCGTCATTTATGTCCCGGTGTCCCAGTCTGTGAATTCTCTTTGAGGGTCCCGGGCGTCATTGATATTCCTTGTGTCCCGGTCGTCATTCGTGTCCCGGTGTCCCAGTCTGTATATACATTCGTTTTTGAATTGGTCTTTTTTTAGGTTTTAGTTTTCTGCCTTTTTTTTAGTTTTTTTTAGTTATACCTCATGATTCTAATGATTGCCCTTGAGCTTTGTTGATGGTGATTGATAATCGAACATTCTCTGTGTCCCCATCGTCATTTATATATCCCCCTGTGCCCCCCGGCGCCCCCGTTGTAGTTGTGTCCCTGTGTCCCGGTCGTCATTTATATTCCCTGTGTCCCGGTTGTCATTTGTATTCCGGTGTCCCAGTTTGTATATACATTCGTTTTTGAAATGGTAAATGATGAAATAAACTTTTGTATTTTTCCCTTTTTTTCTTTTTAGTTTTTTTTGGTTTTTACATTTTTTTAGTTTTTTTAGTTTTTTTTTGTTTTTTCTTTCTAGTTTTTTTTTTTATTTTTTAGTTTTGTTTTTCTCCTTTATTTTTCTTTTCTTTTTCCTGTTTTTAGTTTTTTTTAATTTTTTAGTTTTTTTAGTTTTTTAGCTTTTTTAGTTTTTTTTATTATTTTTTAGTTTGTTTTTTTCTTTTTAGTTTTTTGTAGTTTTTACCTTTTTTTTAGTTTTTTTTACTTATGTCCTGGTCGTCATTTATACTCCCTGTGTCCCGGTCGTCATTTGTGATGGTTTGTTGACGGTGTTTTGTTGATGGTGGCTGCTAATTGAACATTCCTTGTGTCCCGGTCGCTTTCTCTTTGAGTGTCCCTGTCGTCATTTATATTCCCTATGTGCCGGTGTCCTGGTCGTCATTTGTGTCCCAATGTAATTTCGTAATTTCGTCAGTCGAAAACATGACGTCAGCCGACACAGAAACATGACGTCACCTGATACACAGATCCACAGACAGACAGACAACTTATTTTTATATATATAGAAGATATATATATATATATATATATATATATATATATATATATATATATATATATATATATATATATATATATATATATATATATATATATATATATATATATATATATATATATATATATATATATATATATATATATATATATATATATATGTGTGTGTGTGTGTGTGTGTGTGTGTGTGTGTGTGTGTGTGTGTGTGTGTGTGTGTGTGTGTGTGTGTGTGTGTGTGTGTGTGTGTGTATTTTTCTCTACAAATTAAAATATCCCCCATACTAACAGCAAAAATCATCACTTATCTTGGCCATACCCCATAAAAAAAGAAGAAAAGAAGAAATTTCAACTGTTGTCACTTAAAAGGAATAATAGTCATTTTAAATAATCATTATAATCTTCACTGCAGTTCACTGATAACTGTTAAGCTTCATGATGGTCATCGTATTTTACCCACTTTTCAGAGTTCAAGTGACATACTTCTAACCATAGATCCGCTCCCTTTTGTTTAATCCTCGAGGACTCACATTTTCCAGCTTCGCGCAGACCTTTAGCCTTAGCAAGGAGGTTGTTCCTGATATCGTTAAGTTTGGGAGGAAGGTCAGACACAACGCGAACTCCGGACCCTTTGAGCTTCCCACATTACGCATAATTAATTGTACATGTTTGTCGTTGCTAAGGGAAAGAAAAACTGGTGTTAACGTCTCAGTTTTCGATGAGCCTCGCCTAGTGGTAATGTTATTGCTTGTTTGAGACCCCAGTCTATACAAATTGTCAATTGTAATAGAGCTAGAAATTCCCAAAGTATCACTGATCCATGATTTCATGTTAGATTCCAGGGTTTGGTTACCCTTTTCGTTTTGTAGACCATGAATGATGAGGTTTTTTCTTCTGCTTTTTAAGTCAATTAGCAATAGTTCTTTCGACAGTAATTCGCAGGAAGCTTTATGAGCATTCAGTTGACTTTCGAGTTCACGAATCCTATTGCCACGTTCTATTCCATCCGATTTTATGACTTCAATATCAGCTTTCAAACTCAGAAACTTCAGTGACAATTCGTTTTGGTTTGCCAAAATTATATCAAACGAACTGTAGTAAGGAGCGACCCAGCTCAATAGTAACCAAAACTCTAAAAAATTGAATTTTGATACCAATAGCTACATCAAAAGAATCGCATTTTAATGCTGATTGTAATTATATAAGTTTCATCAGGTTTAATCTTACCCATCAAAAGTTAAGAGCCTGAGAAAAATTTCCTTATTTTAGAAAATAGGGGGAAACAACCCCTAAAATTTATAGAATCTTAACGAAAATCACACCATCAGATTCAGCGTATCAGACTGCCTAATTGTAGGAGTTTCTATCTATATAAAAGTGGAATTTTGTATTTTTTGCCAGAAGACAGATCACGGGTGCGTGTTAATTTGTTCGTTTTTTGTTTTTTTCCCCAGGGGTGATCGTATCGACCCAGTGGTCCTAGAATCTTGCAAGAGGGCTCATACTAACGGAAATGAAAAGTTCTAGTGCCCTTTTTAAATGACCAAAACATTGGAGGGCACCTAGGCCCCTCCCACGCTAATTGTTTTCCCAAAGTCACCGGATCAAAATTTTGTGATAGCCATTTGGTTCAGCATAGGCAAAAACCATAATAACTATGTCTTTGGGATGACTTACTCCCCTACAGCTCCCGGGGGAGGGGCTGTAAGTTACAAACTTAGACCAGTGTTTACATACAGTAATGGTTGTTTGGAAGTGTATAGACGTTTTTCAGGGGGATTATTTTGGTTTGAGGGGTTGAGGGGAGGGGGCTATGTGGAAGGATATTTCTTTGGAGGACTATGTCATGGGGACAGAGAAATTCAATGAAGGGGGCGCAGGATTTTCTAGAATTACTATAAAAAAACAACGAAAAAATAAATATGAAAAAGTTTTTTCAACTGAAAGTAAGGAGCAGCATTGAAACTTAAAACAAACAGAGATTATTACGCATATGAGGGGTTTATCTCCACCTAAATACCTCACTCTTTACGCTAAAGTATTTTTAGTAATTTTAACTATTTATTTTACGGCCGTTCTGGTTCAGGGATCATTTTTAAAGAGTTGGGACAAAATTTAAGCTTTAGTGTAAAGAGTGAGGTATTAGTGAGGGGACTAACCCCCATCATTTACATAATAAAAATATAAGAATATAAAAGTTCGTTACGAAAGTTAGATCTTAAGTTACGTATATTTTTTACTAATAAAAACGTTCGTTGAAAATTAAAAGTTTTAGTTGCCTTTTCAAGTAACCGAAAAATTGGAGGGCAACTAGGCCTCCTTCCTCACCCCTTATTTCTCAAAATCGTCTGATCAAAACTAAGAGAAAGCCATTTAACCAGAAAAAGAATTAAAACGCAAATTGCATTTTAATAATTTATGTGCGGAGAACCAAAATCAAACATGCATTAATTCAAAAACGTTCAGAAATTAAATAAAAAAAAAATAGTTTTTCTTAACTGAAAGTAAGGAACAACATTAAATTTAAAACGAACAGAAATTACTCCGTGTATGAAAGGGGCTGTTCCCTTCTCAACGCCCCGCTCTTTACACTAAAATTTTTTACTGTTTAACAAAGTAGAATTGAGAGAAAGAGTCAAACTTTAGCGTAAAGAGCGGGGTGTTGAGAAGGGAACAACCCCTTTCATACACGGAGTAATTTCTGTTCGTTTTAAATTTTAATGTCGTTCCTTACTTTCAGTTAAAAAAACTAGTTTCTTTTATTTAATAATTAAATAAATCAATAATTACGATCTAGTTAGAATCACCTTAGATCATTCCTTGCTATCAACAATAATCTTATGCAAAAAACAGGTTTTGCACGGTTTACTAAAGCGAGATGCTAACACTGAATGAACAGCCAGCGAATAACAATTGTCTTACTGTATTAATGATTATATCCAAAAAAAGGTGTTTGCAGTATGAACTCTCAAACAAGACTGATTGAGACTTATACAGGACAAGGTAAATGTAATAAGTAGAATTTCCATTATTCTGAGGGATTTTGCAGTTTGGAGGAACTAAAATATAATCTTAAATATAATATTAAAATGCTTGAAGGGCGCTGAAATGTTGACACTTCAAATAATTGAAGATGATATGCTAGAATTCCAGAGGAACTGCCTAAAGAAAGATGCAGTTACTCGCTAGAACAACTGCATACCAATCAGAAGAAAAATCTTGCTTAATTTTGCCGTCTGGAACTGTTGTGGCTCCAGAGGTAGCTACGAAAAGACGAACACTCCCCATAGAAACCAAAAACAATAGCCCAAAACTCTTAAAAATGGTGTCAGATCAAAAATCAAAAGTACACCATTAGAACTGCTCGTCCAAAAGCCTATAAAGGATACTTACACTCCCTTAGCTTGAAAAATAAGATAAAACCATTGGCTAGAAAAACAAGGGAAGCAACTGCAACCATAATATTCTGCATCGAAAGAATCTTTTTACGTTTTTTTTTTTCTACAACAAAGAACGAACTCTACTATATAGAAATCGAAATATTAAAATGAAATACAAATTCTGACATAACTGGATCATCATATACATTATAATGCGAAACGTGTACCTTTTGAGAAGTTACTAAAATACAAGTATATTTTAAAAGGTTGCTTCTCTGTGGCATGGCATGTGGCATGACTGCCTGATTCTCTTCTGTTCGTTTTTTAGCATCCCAATTAAGTTTCTCTTTATCGTTACTCCAAAGCAGCTTGAATTCACGCCCTTCAAATTCGAAAGAGAGGCTCATAGCTACTATTATTGAACATATGGAGTTAACCAAGAACAACATTCCCCTTTCCTGCAGATTTTACTATTTTCCTCAAGATAGAAATTTCCTCAATTTAAGTATTACACAATGGTAAGTGAATCGTGTGAAGCTTGCATTGTGTAAGCTTTGGAGTAGGTTAATTTGATTGAAAATCAAAAATTCTAGTTTTCTTTCAAAGAGTCAAGAATTATCAAAGGGCAACTCCCGCCAAACACTTTTCCCCCAAACAGATCTAATCAAAAAAAAAAAAATATTATCCATTTTGTTCAAAATGGTCCATAAGCAATGTAATTATGCGTCTGAGGTCAACAACCCCCTTCGCATTCCCCAAGACAATGGATATAAGCTATGCTAGTTACCCATTGTTAACATATAAGGTTTTTTGGAAGACGAGATCATACAAACTTTGGAGGGGGTTCATTCAGTGGGACATCAAAAGTTTTGATGCCCTTTTTAAGAATCAAAAGTTATTGGAGAGCAACTAGCCCCATCCTATGCCCTTTCCCCCAAATGTATACAACCATAGTATTGACACATCCATTCTGTTAAAATACTCCTAAGTCCGAAAACTATGCCTCCGAAGTTGACAAAGCACCATGGGCAAAGGCTGTAAGTTGCCCTGTTTTAACATACAGGATTTTTATATGAGAAATAGTCATGTAAACTTTGGAGGAGGCTGGTTCGATTGGAAATCGAAAGTTCTATTTTTAAGAATAATAAATGACCAGATGGCAACTAATTCCCACCGCCCTTTTGCCCTTTTTTCACCAAATACATCCGATCAAATTTTAGAGATAGCCATTTTGTTCTAGATAGTCCAGAGTTTAAATAACTATGCATCTGGTGGTTGACAACACTCTCTCAAGCCCTTGGTACAAGGGCTTTAAGTTATGCAACTTCCCCATTTTAAACAAAAAATGCCTCTTTTATCAAGAAAAGAGGGCATGTTAAAGGTGGATCTCTGAAAAAACTTTGAGCATTACAGTCAAATTTTAAGGAACTATTTGGAGGGATGCAAAACAATCAAAACACACTTTGTCCTTGCTGTCTGTGGAAAGAAAATATCAGAAATATCAAGGAACGGGTGAGAGTATTTAGAATGAAATTTTTAAGGTATAAGGAGAATATTTTGATGAAAGATTGTTTACATGAAGGATTTTCAGGAGTAAAGAGGAAAGTTTTGATTCTGGATGAATCTGGAAAGGTTAAGGGTATTAAAGTGAAACCCTCACGACACGATGAGGGAGATTTGGAAATAGTCATCTTGTTCAAAATAATCTGGTTTCAAATATTATGCCTATAGGAATGGCGTGACCCTCCACGGCCTTGGAGAGGAATGCCAAACACAATTAAAACATGCTGCGCATGGTGGTTGTTAAAAGGGCTTATCTGCGACAAGGAATGGATAAGAGTATTAGATTGAATCATGCAGGGTATTTTGAGGGGATGGTTTAAAAGTGATTGTAGAACTACAAGCCCGCCACCCCTTGGCATTTTAGATTTCCATCTCCTCAACGCTGATCCGAATTTTAGACGAATAATTTTGTTCAAAATAGACAAAAGGTCTGTTAACTATGCCTCCGGGGATGAAAAGCCCCCAAAGCCCTCGGGATAAGGATTTAAATAATACAATTTACCGTTTTCTGCATGCAGGGCTTGTTGTTGGGAAAAAGGAAAATCTTTGATTCTGATTGTATACATAAAAAAAAACTAGGTTTTTAAACTGAAAGTAAGGAGCGACATTAAAACTTAAAACGAACAGAAATTACTCCGTATATGAAATTGGTTGTCCCCTCCGCATTCCCTCGCTCTTTACGCTAAAGCTTTTAATTGTTTTAAAAAGCAGAATTGTGGCAAAAAGTCAAACTTTAGCGTAAAGAGCGAGGGATTGCGGAGGGGATACCCCATTTCATATACGGAGTAATTTCTGTTCGTTTTAAGTTTTAATGTCATTCCTTACTTTCAGTAAAAAAAAAAAAAAATTGTTTTTTCATGTAATTTCTGAACGTTTTTGAATTAATGCATGTTTGATTTTGGCTCTCCACACACCAATTATTAAAATGAAATTCGCACATTAATTCCTTTTTTGGCTAAATGTCTTTCTCTTAGTTTTGACCAGACGATTTTGAGAAATAAGGGATGGGGAAGGAGGCCTAGTTGCCATGCAATTTTTCGGTTACATAAAAAGGCAAGTAAAAATTTTAATTTTTAACGAATTTTCTTATTAGTAAAAAATATACGTAACTTAAGAATTAACATACGTAACAAACTTTTGTATTCTTTAATTTTTATTATGTATATGAGGGGGGTTTGTACCCTTGTTAATACCTCGTTCTTTACACTAAATCGCAAGTTTTGTCCTAATTCTTTAAGAATGACCCCTGAATCAGAAAGGCCGTAGAATAAATAGTTGAAATTACTAAAAGTACTATAACATAAAGAGCGAGGTATTTATCTCCTCCTAAATACCTCGCTCTTTATGCTAAAGTATTTTTAGAGCCCCTCATATGCGTAATAATCTCTGTTCGTTTTAAGTTTCAATGCTACTCTTTACTTTCAAGTGAAAAAACTTTTTCATGTTAATTTTTTCATTGTTTTTTTTTATAGTAATTTTAGAAAATCCTGCGCCCTTTTCATTGAATATCTGTTCCCCCATGACATATTTCTCCAAGGAAAGATCCTCCCACGTAGCACCCTCCCCATAAGCCCACCCCCAAAACCAAAAAAGTTCCCTGAAAACGACTGTACATTTGCCAATAACCATTATTATATGTAAACACTGGTCGAAGTTTGTAGCTTGCAGCCCCTCCCCCAGGGACTCTGGGGGAGTAAGTCATTCCCAAAGACATAGTTATTAAGGTTTTTGACTATGTGGAACAAAATGGCTATCTCAAAATTTTGATCTGTTGACTTTGGAGAAAAAATGAGCGTGGGAGGGGGCCTAGGTGCCCTCCAATTTTTTTGGTCACTTAAAAAGTGCACTAGAATTTTTCATTTTCGTTAGAATGAGCCCTCTTCCCATATTCTAGGACTACTTGGTCGATACGATGACCCCTGAGGAAAAGAAAAAAAAACAAAAAAAAAACAAATAAACACGCACCCGTGATTTGTCTTCTGGCAAAAAATAGGAAATTCCACATTTTTGTAGATAGGAGCTTTAAAATTTTGCTATAGGGTTCTCTGATACACCGTACACGTTAGATTCTGTGACTTTTAGAGGGTGTTTTCCCCTATTTTCGAAAATAAGGCAAATTTTTTCAGGCTCGTAACTTTTGATGACAAAGACTAAATTTGATGAAACTTATATATTTAAAATCAGCATAAAAATCTGATTCTTTTGATGTATATTTTAGCATCGAAATTCCGTTTTTTAGAGTTACCACGAACTGTTTGATTGCAAAACGTTATGTGTATTAAGACGGTACTCCAGAGATTCTTGAGGGACATGTTTAACTATATTAAAATATTCAATTTTCTAAAAGGTGTATTTGTAATATCGTGAGAATGACTGAAGGTACAAGGTAAAATTCTTAGGGTTTGTTGTGGGGAATGGGGATTAATGGTGAGAGGGCAACTGGCCCCCCTCTCATGCCCATTTTCATTACAATAGTCTGTCAGTCGAATATATCTGCTTCCGGTGATGGACTCCCCCATCGCCAGGGGAAAGTGTGGTATGTTATAAGTTGGCCTTTATGTATATATAAGGGGCCAGGTTTATCTAGAGTCTCCAAAAAGGCTAAGGGTATTAAGGTAAAATATTTAGAAAATATTGAAGGGAATTACAAACAAAATCAAAACATACTATATGCTAGAGGGTTGTCCAAAGGTCACGATACAAATATGTAAACAGTAGCTGAGGGCATTAAGCTGAGTCCTGAAAATCATATTGAGAGGAATATTGAAAAGGAATGGAGAGTGGCCAGTGCCCCTCCCCATATCTCTTGTTGATTTCGATGCTCTCCTTTGTACTGACATAAAGAAAAAGATGAACTCTATACATAGTAACTGAAACTTTAGATTAAATCTTCATATGCATGATGATGCGTGGTATCTTCTTTAATAGGATCATGATTTGTTCGTTACTAAATTTTTGGTTTATTTTAGTTATATTAGATTCGTGGTCTTTCCTAACTATATTCTTTGGATGTTCTTTATGAAAATTGTGGATTGTTCTTTACAAGAGTCATGGTTTGTTGTCGACTAAGCTATTTGTTTGTTTTTCCCTAAATTAGGGGTTTCAGGGTTTTTGGTTACTATGGGCTATGGTTCGTCCTTTACTAGGTTGTAGATGGTGCTGCTACCATAATCACTTTTCTAATTGGAACATTCATAGTTATAAAGATCGCTATGTTCGGTAAGTTTCATTTTTTCCTATGGTTTGATCTTTACTATTATGTCTATGTTATACTATTGCTATCTATGTTATACTATACTATATCTATATTATGCTATTATAAATATGTAAAAATGACACTTCAAAAACGAAGAAGTTGTACGTTGCAGCATACGTGTTTTTCGCGGTTTCCTTTTGTGTTCTTCTCATATGGAAAACTATAAAAAAAGAAGACAAATAATAGGGAGAGGGCAACCAACCTCCATATCATGTCCTTTTCCATTGCAGTAGTCTGTCAGTCGAATATCTTTGCTTCCAAGGATACAAAACCCCCACATCCTCAGAAGAAACTGCTAAACGTTATAAGTTGCCCTTTGTGTATATATAAGTAGGCAAGAGCTCTACAGATGCAGTGGTCTCAAGTTGCCTGTAGCAAAGAGTAACAAGCCTTCAATGTAATATTTATAATTTTTTCTAGAGCCACTTGATTTGGAAGGAGTGGTTTGAAACTTCGCATTCAACTTTAAATCGGGAATTTAAAGTTCTATTACTCTTTTAAAGAGTTGAATGTGACCTGAGGCCAACCAGCACCTTGCCGCTTTTTAGATCCCCCTCCCACAAGAATGGTCAAGTTTTTGATCAGTGAAACCCAGATGAGAAAACCCTGTTGTTTTAAATAGTCGATGGTTCAAAGATGGTTCCATGGATGACTTGATCCTCTTTTCCCCAATTTGTCGGCTGTTGACATATGCCATTTATTATTGAAAAAGGCAACATCATTGGAAAAGGGGACATTTTATTGAAATGGAATTTTTTTTTATTGCATATAGGCTATGACGGAGGTTACCCCCTTCTCATCACCTTGCTCTTTACGCAATTTTTTTTAGTACTTATAAAAAAATTTCTTATTGTTCTAATTAAATGACCCTTTTGTTTCAGGAGTCGTTCTTACAGAATTTCAAGCTTTAGCAAAACAAAAAAGAAATTAAGGAGGGGCGAACCGCCTCATATATGTAATAATTTCTGTTCGTTTCAAGTTTCAATGTTGCTCCTTACTTTCAGTAGAAAATGTTCTTTTCTTATTTAATTTCTAATCATTTTTAAATTATGCCTGGAAATCCGTCTCCACCTTGATGGAGAAATCCCCATCCCCACAAAAAAACCCTTTGAACAATACGGTTCTGGTAAAAATCTGCCCTAGAAAATTATACTAAACATCGTGTTGTCGTGAAAAAGTCGTGACTTAAAAGTAAATTAGTCGTTTCTGTGTTCTGAACCATATAATGATAGCCATTTTGAACCATACGAATAAAAGATACTAAGGTTTTTAAAAAGCCACCGCTAGTCGTAAGAGCTAGGTTTAGTCCCACGAAGGGAATAAGACGAAATAAAATTCCATTTTTAACCTTAAAACCTAACATAACTATTGTTTCTCATCAACAGGGTGGTGGCTTGAAATGTTCAATGAAAAATTTTTTCAGGACCAAAAAATATTTATTAAACTTTTAAGAAATTTTTTAATTTGCCATCATTCTTTCTTAGAAGTACAAAAAGCATTATATTTAGCAATTTCCTTCAAAATGAGCCATTAACAGCTTTCTGTGTTTATCCAGTGCCCAGCTAGCTGAGAAGAAAAAACGGAAGAAAAAGATGCGGTTGATGCAGAAAGTTCTAGTTCAAGCCACTTTTCTTGTTTTTCCTGCCAACATATTTTCTTCGTTGTTCAAGCCAAGAGTCTGTAAGTTTCCTATATAGGAGTTTCAGACAATTCGGTTCTAAAAGTCTACTTTGTTTTTTGTTCTGACACTAATTTTAGGAGTTCTTGTTGATTGTATTTCTTAGTATGGGAAGTAATCATCTCTCACTAGGCTGCTGGCTATCGCTGCAACCCAGACATCCCGGAATAACTTTCAGTTACTATGTGCCGTAGTTTGTGAAGTTGCACAAACTACGTAGTTTATGCTTTTAAAAATTATTTTTAGGAGTTATGGGTTATTGTGTTTTTTACTATGGGATGTGATTGTCTCTTGCCAGGCTGCTAGCTACCACTACTCGACATGTCGATGAATGAGGTTTTTGTGACAGCCAGTGAAGAAAAGAAGATAAATACTAACTGTAGGAAAAATTTGGTTCAATCCCATTTTCTAGGACTATATTGACAGTAAGAATAAGATAGTTAGGTTCCGCGGATGAAGGATGGCAGACTCCCAAAGATTGTCTTTTTCGGCCAATCATCTATTGCCAAGTGGAAAGCGGATCGACCACACATGTTGTAGGAGAATGTTAAAAGGTAATATTTAAGGGAAATAGAAACTTTGCGGGAAGTGTAAAGAGGGAAGCTTTGAATTAATTAGGATGGAGGATAAGCGTGCGTAACTGTGTTGGCCTCAACTGGCTTGGTACTGCAGTGAGATGTTAGTAGTAGTAACATTTAAGAGGGTAATTTTCGTGTCTATTTTTGCGTATTCTATATATATTATGGTGTTTGCCAAAAGTCCCAGAAATACTTGGAAACTGAGAAATATACCAAAGAGACAAATAGTGTTTTTTCTAAGATAAAATGGCACGAATCTAAACCTAATGAAGACGAAAATCCTTATATTTGTCAAGCTGTTCATGGTAGATATATTGTACCACTTTCCCATTTTGTCCCCCTTCACTTGTGTTTCTAGAGTATAATCAGACTCAAGGGTTCTGGACCTCATTATATTTCTACTAACTCCATTAATTTCATCATATGTAATTGTTGTCATACATAATAAATGTGTTATATTATTTTTAAAATTATTCCACGCAAAGTACCAAATCTATGTCTGTGTGTCTATCTGTATATGTGTCATGTATGCACTACAATAATGTTCCTTTGATTGCCAAGAAGCTGCTGAATAGAGTCTTGCGATGGATTTAGACACAAAATTCTTCCAACCTCCCCATGGCCTTCTTAAAACCTGTCACTTTGACTGAACTTAGAAACCCCTGGATGCAAACCAGTAACTTCTGTTGACATTATACACACTTTATGTATATTAGTTTATTCCCTTCGTTGACATTGTTCACATTTTCTGGTTATTTGATATTAATTATCCATCAACACCCAGCAGGTACGTTATTAGTCTAATTTTCCAAATATTTTTGAATTTGAAAAAAACAATTGTTATTTTAAATGTGTGAAAAATTTTCCAAGGAGGAATTGTCGAAGGGGTGGATTTACCCGTTTCTATTTTTTTTAGTAAAACTCAACTTGGTGGTTAAACTCAAGGAATGAAAAACTTGAGAGCCTTGGCTAATTGGAGCAGAGGCGCCATTTGGGGGGGGGGTCAGGGGTACGCAAATGCCCACCCCAGATTTTCCAGGGGGGCCCAAGCTTCCACCACAAAGGGAGGGCCCTTTGCCGGCCATAATAATCCATTATGTCCAACATAATCCATTCTGTCCAAGTGATTTGAAATTACTGCACGCCTATTAACCAAAGAGCGTAATTACTTGATAATTATTAATATTAATAGCATAATTACCCCTTGGGGTAATTATGCTATTAATTATTGTAAACTTTGAAAGTAGGTAAGATACATAATAAAATTCTTGAGTTCTGTCAAATGCCCATTTCCTAGATGATTACGCGACCCAAAGTGAGTCAGGGGGGGCCCAAGATGGAGTTTATGCCCACCCCAAGATTTGGTCCAAATGGCGCCTCTGAATTGGAGTGCAGCTAAGACAGATAGTCTCAGTGAGAGGCAAAGCTTGCATAATTCATTTTCCGAATTGTATAAAACTGATGTCATTTCACTTGTTGATAGATAGTATTTCAGCCATCCTAGGAAAGAACTAACGTTTTGAATGAAAATCAACTCGGTGGAAGGGATGACAACTTGAGAGCCATGAATATTTGGAGGAAAGCCAAGACAGATATTCTCAGTGAGAGACGAAGCTGGCATAACTCGTTTTTTGGGGAAGGATTTTCCGCTGGGGAAAGTTTTCCAGGGAAATTTTCTGCCGCGGCACTTGCATAGAGGGGTCTTCAGCACGAGGGCATGTAGGGAGAGGAAAACCACAATAAAATGAAAAAATAACTTTATAAAGAAATTTTTGGACAATTATCATCCGTCATATATTACCCAAAATACATCAGGACAGAGGGAGGGATCATGTGCAATAAATATTACCAACATGAATCTTACAACATGAGCCAGCGACATCTACCCCCGAGGGAACAAAAAGAAAGGGACTTCTTCTCTAGCATTATGTGTCTTTATGTAGTTTATCTTTTTATATATAGTTTATATATTCAGTTCATATATATATATATATATATATATATATATATATATATATATATATATATATATATATTATATATATATATATATATATATATATATATATATATATATATATATATATATATATATATATATATATATATATATATATATATATATATATATATATATATATATATATATATATATATATATGCCTGATTGGCATAACCAGAACAGATCCGCTAACTTTGGGGTAGTTGGGGGGGGGGGCTAATTCTGAAAAATTAGAAAAAATGAGGTATTTTTAACTTACGAACGGGTGATTGGATCTCCATGAAATTTGTTTTTTAGAAGGATATCGTGTCTCAAAGCTTTTATTTTAAATCCTGACCGGATCTGGTGACATTGGGGGAAGTTTGGGGTGGGGAAACCTAAAATGATGGGAAACGCTTAGATTGGAGGGATTGGGATGAAACTTGGTTGGAAAAACAAGCAGAAGTCTTGCATACGTGATTTACATAATTGGAACGGATCTGCTCAATTGCAGGGGGGGGGGTAATTCTGAAAAATAAGAAAATTGACGTATTTTTAACTTACGAAGGAGTGATCGGATCTTCATGAAACTTCATATTTACAAGGACCTTGTAACTCCCGATCCCGACCAGATCTTTTGACATTGTGGGGATTTGGAGGGGGAAATCTTGGAAAAACACTTGGAGTGTAGGAATCGGGATGAAGCTTGGTGGATATAATAAACAAATGTCCTTGATACGTGATTGACAGAATTGTACTGTATTCGCTCTCTTTGGGGGAGTTGGGGGGAGGGGCTTAGTGATTTGGCGAGTTCGGTGCTTCTGGACGTGCTAGGGCGATGAAAATTGGTAGGTGTGTCAGGGAGCTGCACAATTTGACTTGATAAAGTCGTTTTCCCAGATTCGACCATCTGGGGGGCAAAAGGGAGAGGAAAAATTAGAAAAAATTAGGTATTTATAACTTACGAGTGGGTGATCAGATCTCAATGAATTTTGATATTTAGAAGGACTTTGTGACTCAGAGCTCTTATTTTAAATCTTGACCGGCATTAAGCCTCTTATTTTCCTTTTTAAATCAATCTATTGATTCATAGAATTTTGTTAGAGCTCATACCATATGATCTCTTGGCTCTTAGCTCTTCTCGCCTCGTCACAAGTGCCATATGAGCTCTTAGCTCTTGTTTTCTTGCTTTTCCAGTGATATCTGAGAAACTATTTATGAATTATTATAGTCCAGTGAGACATTTAAACTTCGAACCACTCCCTATTTACTATGCAACTACAGACAAGATCACCTGCGTAATTCGGACAAGGCCGTAGCTTTGTTTGTGCCTGATAAATAGAATGGGATTGTTCTTAGATAGAGTGACCGACTCTCTATAGTTCAAACTCATGTATCTTGAAGCTGTAGCACAGGTGTCGTGTCTGTCATTTATTATCGAATAGTTTCAGATGTCACTCTTTGAGTTATGCCCAAAGAGTGTCAATCACAGAAATGAGTATCTCTCAGTGTGACTCTCACTGTGACACTTACTGTGAGTGTCACTCACAAACAGTGTCAGTATACCCAAAGAGTGTCACTCACAGAAATGAGTGTCACTCACTGTGACACTCACTGTGAGTGTCACTCACAGACATTCGTTTTATTATTTATATTTTCAATTCTTCGACCCCCTCCTCTTGGGGGGAGCAGTTCCACTGGTGGCTTCTGTGCTTCTAGCGGTGTTAAACTCCACTCAAGTTTGGTAATATTTCCAATTGCACAATATTCGTTTTGATCAACAAGGCCACATACATTTTCACGGTCAATGCTATCAGTTTCATACATATATATGAAATCAGGCTTAAAAAGAATAAAATTGTTGTTATTAAATGAACAGGCTATTAAATGAAATTAAAATATAAGAAAGAATTATAACCAAAAGTTTGTAAATAATTGTATTGATCCATAGGCAATACATTTCGCAACAATGTGAACCAAGTTAAAATAAACAATATGTAATAATCAATTTAAGATATAAAATTCAGTAAAACTAAAGTAAGTTCTTTGATACCAAGGTAGGCACTTTGGGGTCTAAAGTAAGGGTAATATTTTTCTAATTTCTCTACACCAGATATTTAAAGGTATCTCAACTTGGATGAACCCTGTGAATTTATTCTGTGCTTGGTAATACAGGGCCTGGGTTAATTGGTACTGCGGCAAGATTCGGCGACAATGCTGCAACTGTTCCTGTAAAAGAAACCCAGCAGTTGAAACAGCAGTTTTGACGCCATATGTGCCAGCAATGGCTCTGAACGATGTTTGTCTTGATGCTTTTTAAACTGAGATGCATGATTATTAATCTTGGTGCTTCGGGAAATCAGTAAGGTGGGTGGATATTGTGATAGCACCTTTGTATAGACAGGGTATCATTGGATCTTCTTGAGGGAGGAAGAGTGGATTTGGATGCCTCAAAGCATCATTTCGACGACAATACGATAAATATTTCTGGTATAAGTTCTTCCTTTGCTGTGGATTTACCATGACGTGTGCTGTCAAGATTTTAGAGACATCTGTAACATACCTCGCACAATAATAGCTGTCATTACTTGCTAAAATCGTTGTACTAGCAAAACAGATATTATTAGCGCAAATAGAAGAAAATAAATAACAAATCCATCCAGACATTTTAGCCAAACCAAGAACTTTAGTAACTCTCAAACCATCAAAAGAAGGAGCTGGTATCTTTTGCACTTATTTTTATTATTTTATATTGTTTATTATCATAATGAGAAGAGAAATCACCAATACAACAGCACAAACACATTAAAAAAAAAGACTGAAGGAGAAAAGGAAGACTGTTTTCCAACATTAATTAAAGACATATAATTCAGAGGCAACAACCCAACACAAGGGCTCATCAGGAGAATACACACTTGCCTATAGGGTTTCGGCAATTTAAATTCTCTACCCAGGCAAGTGGCTTGCCTACTATAAATTCCCCATAGTATCCCCGTGTTAGGTATCACCCCCAAAATATATGCCTATGAAAAAACAAGCAAATGCAGAAATACCAAGTAACACCAAAACAAGCTTATCCTAGCTCAGTTCTGGCTCTCATGTATTTAAGATACCAATTCAAAATCTATATTAAAACTCTAGTTGTGGGTGCCAAGCCATTGCTAATTGTAGAAAAAGCCAAGAAAGCCGACGTAGAGTCGAAATGTTCAGATCTCTTTATTTTTTAAAGTTTTTTTTTGTCCACGGCTTTGTTTAAAATGTTGTGTCCATTTTCTCTATATTTTTGTTTGTAAAATTCTATAAAGTACGCAATAAGTCATCTTGTAAGAGGAAATGTCATTAATTAGCAAAGTACCAATTATGCCTTACATCCAAAATCAGTTTACCACAAGCAGTACCTGTACAACCTTCTGACGGAGCGGAGTGGATTAATTAAATTTGCTATTTAAAAAAAGGAACAAAAGAGATTTGATACACAAAGCATTTCTCGATTTCTGTAAGTTTGTTAAACTAATATTTATTCAAACCTTCTCCTAATGAAGGATCCTCACATGATCTTCATCAGAGCTGTCACATGATTTCATATATTGGTCAAAAGATCTTCGCCTTATTTCTATAATTAAATAAAAAAAACAAGTTTTTTCAACTGAAAGTAAGGAGTGACATCAAAACTTAAAACGCACAGAAATTACTTCGTATATGAAAGAGGCTGCTTCCTCATCAACGCCCCGCTCTTTCCGCTAAAGTTTGACTCTTTCTCTCAATTCTTCTTTCTAAAACAGTAAAAAACTTTAGCGTAAAGAGCGGGGCGTTGATGAGGAAGCAGCCTCTTTCATATACGAAGTAATTTCTGTGCGTTTTAAGTTTTGATGTCACTCCTTACTTTCAGTTGAAAAAACTTGTTTTTTTTTATTTAATTTCTGAACGTTTTTGAATCAATGCATGTTTTGATTTTGGCTCTCCGCAGAGGAATAATCAAAACGAAATTTGCAAATTTTTATTTTTGGCTCAATGGCTTTCTCATAATTTTGATCGAATGATTTTGAGAAAAAAAGAGCGGGGGACGAAGCCTAGTTGCCCCCCGATTTTTGGTTAATTAAAAAGGCAACTAGAACTTTTAATTTTTTACGAATCTTTTTATTGGTAAAAGATTTACGTAACTTATAAATTAGCTTACGTAAAGAACTTTTGTATTCTCATGTTTTTATTACATATATGAGGGGATTCGCCCCATCGTCAGTACCTCGCTCTTTACACTAAAGCTTAAATTTTATCCCAATTCATTAAGAATGACCCCCTGAATCACAAAAGCCGTAGAATAAGTAGTTGAAATTACCGAAAATACTTTAGCGTAAAGAGCGAGGTATTAGAAGGAGGTGAGCCCCTCATATGGGTAATAATTTCTGTTTGTTTTAAGTTTTATTGGTGTTCCTTACTTCCAGCTGAAAAATCTTTTTCACTTTTATTTTTTAATTGTTTTTTTTTTTTTTAAATAATGCTAGTAAATCCTGCTCTCCCTTCATGGAAATTTTCTTCTCCCATTACAAATTCTCGAAGGAAAGTTCCCCCAGCATATCCCCCTCTTCTCAACCCCTCCCCAAACCAAAAAAAATCCTCCTGAAAACGCCTGTTTACTTCCCAATAACCATTACTATATGTAAGCACAGGTCAAAGTTTGTAACTTGTTGCCCCTCCCAAGGGGACTGTGGGGGAGTAAGTCGTCCCCAAAGACATAGTTATAAGGTTTTTCGACTACGCTGAATAAAATGGCTATCTCAGAATTTTGATCCGTTGACTTTGGGAAAATAATTAGCGTGGGAGGGGGCCTAGGTGCCCTCCAATTTTTTCGGTCACTTAAAAAGGGCACTAGAACTTTTCATTTCCGTTAGAATGAGCCCTCTTGCAACATTCTAGGACAACTGGGTCGATACGATCACCCCTGGGGAAAAAAAAAACAAAAAAAAAAAAACAAATAAACACGCATCCGTGATCTGCCTTCTGGCAAAAAATGCAAAATTCCACATTTTTGTAGATAGGAGCTCAAAACTTCTACAGTAGGGTTCTCTGATACGCTGAATCTGATGGTGTGATTTTCGTTAAGATTCTATGACTTTTAGGGGGCGTTTCCCCCTATTTTCTAAAATAACGCAAATTTTCTCAGGCTCGTAACTTTTGATGGGTAAGACTAAACTTGATGAAACTTATATATTTAAAACCAGCATTAAAATGTGATTCTTTTGATGTAGCTATTGGTATCAAAATTCCATTTTTTAGAGTTTTGGTTACTATTGAGCCGGGTCGCTCCTTACTACAGTTCGTTACCACGAACTGTTTGATAATAATAGAGGCTATTCATATAAACTGAAAGCTTAAGACACAAGATTTCAAGGATTTTCACAGCATTTAGGAGCAAGTGTTCATTTAAGGCATACTGCAGTATTCAAACCCGCTATCTACCTTTTCAATAATCTTAGTTAAATTAGAACAAAAGTTAGTTTATTATGAACTAATTAGTGTACATAATCAGCAGAGTGAAATCAAATACTTCTGAAATTTCCAAGATTACAACTCCTGTATTTTGTTTAGTAAATAATTTACATTTTCCTTTATATTAAGCTTTTCACACTGTATATATTTCAGTGGTTGTTAATAATTCTTGATTATACACGTCTAAGAACTCTGTATGAGTTCCATTTCAGATTTTACAACTTACGACTGCTAGGTTAATATGTTTTGATTTTTGGAAAATGGTATAAAAAATCAGGTAAAGCAGAAAAACGTGATAATAACACTCAAATAAACTAATTTCAAATAAACCGATTTTAATAAACTGAATACAACGAATTTCAAACAATTCGACTTACGATTGCTTCAGCCACAACGCCTCGACAAACTTTCTCGGAATACAAATTAAGGCCAACACAGATAGAAACAATGCCATCTACTATTT
Source organism: Artemia franciscana (assembly GCF_032884065.1). Taxonomy (NCBI): domain Eukaryota; kingdom Metazoa; phylum Arthropoda; class Branchiopoda; order Anostraca; family Artemiidae; genus Artemia; species Artemia franciscana. Next base: position 10,922,344 of record NC_088877.1, read on the forward strand.
CCGGTTCTGTTACGTTCTGAAAAAACAAAAACGAAATTAAATGAAGTACTTATGACCACTGCTAAAAAAGTGTCAAATAACAAAAAGCACAAAGATAACAAATGAATAGATTTGACTCCATCAGAAAAATGTTGCTTCTGAAATTAATTTTCTGTTAAAGTTTTTAGTTAGAAGTTCTTTGTTTAAAAAAAAGCATATGACTAGATATGTCTTTACGAATACTTAGACTTAGTAAGGAGAGATGTCTTTAGGCCTCTTATATATATTTATTATTTTATCAATAATTTGATCATTGTTAATCAGTATTTGTTAAACCAGCTGAAAAAATGGAATAAATTATGAATAATAGCTTTGGAGGATATATTATTTTCCTGTGCGCTATTATAAATTTGACATTTTGACGGTGTGTAGTAATTTCTAAAATTGATTAGACTAAACAAAGATATATTAAATAATGACATCAGGTTGACCGTAATATTGATGTTGCTTAATTAAGCCGAGAGATAAGTCTACGCTTTTGACAAAAAAAAAATTAAAGTGCATCGTAGTCCCCCCCCAACCTCCGTAACCATAAATCCCCTGATGAAGATGGCATTCCTCCTGAACTATACAATAAATGCCCCAAAATAACACCTGAACAGATAAATGGCATCCTTCAAGACGCATGGAAAACAAATTCCTTCCCAAAGGATTGAAGAACTTCATTTACACTACCCTTGTATAAGAAAGAAGAAAAGACTGAATGTAGAAATTACTGAGAAGTAAGTTTTAAAGATATCGCAGTTAAAATATTCGGGATTATTCTCTTGAATCGTTTCAAAAGTACTCGGGAGAAAAATACCCGCGAAAATCAAGCTGGCTTCAGAACAGGCAGAGGCTGCATTGATAATATTTTTGGTACCCGACTTATTATCTGACAGTTCCAAAGGTAACTTACCTATAGCTTTAAAGTTCCTCGACTAAACTCCGACCTTTGACTCCGTTACTCGTCACAAACTCCGGAAAATCCTAGAAATCGATGGCATACCGGTAAAGTTAATTGAACTAATTCAGACATATTACTCAGAGTCAACAAGCCGGATAAGAATCTATGACGAGGAAACTGAAGAATTTCTAGTCGAAAGAGGAGTAAAGCAAGGCTGTGTTCTCTTCCCAATCCTGTTTAATTACTCTATAGACTGGGTGCTAGAAAATGCCCTAGTGCAGCACAATGGTACCCAAAATCTGTAAAAATCTGTGCTTGACCAACTTGGATTACGCTGATGATGTCGGACTCCTCTCTGAATATAGTCAAAAGATGCTAGATGATATTGTTAAATGGTCAAGTCTGATTGGACTTAAAGTAAGCGCAGAGAAAACTAAATTTACGGTCGTGAATCATCCAACCCAAATATCTTTGAGCATGAACTTAACTCAGCTAGAAAAGGTTGAGTGCTTTACTTATCTAGGCTCCATACTTTGCACTGATTGCTCTTCAGACATAGACATCCAGCAAAGAATGCATAATGTGCAATTTGTTTTCGCATCCCTTCAAAAGCCCCTTTGGAATCGTTGAGAAATTTCCATTCTGACTGAAAGTCGAATCTATACAGCCATGGTCCGAACCATCCTGCTCTATGGAGGCAAAATTTGATCCTTGAGGCCTTAACACGAGAGAGCACTAGCTGCTTTCGAACATGGATGCTTACACTAACTACTTAGAAATCGCCGGCAAGATCGTATATCTAACTCCAATATTCGCCAAATCTGCAAGATTGGAAGAGATGTTGCTACCACCGTTAAAAAGCGGAAGGGGGGGGGGGAGGAAAAAAATTTGAAAGTGGTGAAGTATTTACCAAGAAAAAATTTACAAATTCTGAGGAGTATCAACTAGGCTACATAAGGCTTTGGTTAGTACCATTTTATCTTATAAAAAAATGTTACATGTTTTTTCGGCGTATTTCTTGATTTTCAGGCATTTGTAGGACTTATGGGACACAAAAAACATATGAAAAACACGCTGAATTAGACACGGAAATTACCCACTTAAGCTACTGTTACTACTACTACTACTAACTACTCATTTTAGCACCAAGCCGCTAGAGACTAGAGGGCAAAGCGGAAACATCTGACTCCTGCCACAAGTACAAGTAAGTAGGTAAGTAGTCCCCCCCCCCGTTCTAACACAACTCTTACCCAAAAGTTATGTGATTTCGTTTGCTTGCTTTCGTTTTTAAACATATTTCTTTTTAAAATTTCGTTCAGAATGCGAATTTAATAAAAAAAATTTCATAATGGTCGTTTAGTGGCCAAATTCGTGTATTATAGAGCTTAGGGTTGACACCACATTAAGCAGAAGCAGGCTCAGAAACCCAATGAACATAAGAATGGTCTTAATATTTAAAAAACTTATTGGTATAATGTCCAGATTAGAAAGGGGATATTGTACTGGCACTTTTTTGAATATTGAAAGGCTAAAGGCAAATACTAGCCAGATTTAACCAGTGTTAGTCAGATGCCGAGTATCCACCTATTTAGAGAGTCCTTGAACTTTGGGAGGAGATGAAACGGTTGACAGAATATAATTTGAAAAAATAGATATTTCTGATGATTCATACCTCGTACTTCAACAAGTGAACTGACGAAATTATTTTTCGCTGCTAAAAATATCAAGCTTCATGAAACCTGTTCTCTTGCTCACTTGTTATATTGATAGAGCGCACCTTGCGCAAATATATAGCCAGAAGCACCGCGTATTTTTTCACTTCTCTACGAATAACGAAGTCAACATATCTGTGTCAAATCCCGATTACCAGCAGATTAGAAACCGGAGACTAAACCAGCACCAGAAGAAAACTGACAGCGTAGCGGATGATGATGAGGCTTACGATTAAAGGATTCCCGGTTCAATCCCGTGCATCGCAAGGAAGGTACAAAAATATGGTTTTTATTCTGTGGTGGCGCAGTGGGTTTAATATCGGTTAGATAATACGGGACCCAAAGCTCTAACCCAACTGTAGCAACACTCATTACGACTGATGCAAGGACCTTAAAAGTTAAGAAAGGTCGTGACAATGACCAGATAATTATGAAATATCCACTTTTTACTTAAATTCTTCTGAAATAAAGTACAATTTCAGACTCTAGGGCTTTTGAAAAAATGTCGTATAAGCAAAATGTACATGGTGGGTGTAAGGGAGTAACTAATAGACCAAAGTGGTGAAATTCGGTATAGTTCATGATGTAGTAAAGAAAAATCATTCGGCTCAGTGTCTGTCCCTTTTAGACAATGTCTTTTTCGCAAACATTTTTAAACAAAATTTAAAGTAAGTAACAAACTGAAGTTAACAGAACTTTCTGAAATTAGCTGAAATATTGATTCCTGACAATTTCTGAAAACTTCATTCTCTTAGGACCTAGGTCAACTACCATTTTATAAAGAAGTTTAATCTGGAAAGTGGTTTTGTGCTCCCTATGTATCTACAGAAAGGTTTATTTTAATAAGTGATTTTTTAAAAATCTTTTCACCAGAGTATTTTTTATTAGGCTTAACCATCAATATTTCCAATTGAGGTATATAATACTACCAAACAGTGAATCGAATGGTAGTATTTATTTCTTGGCTATCTCTTTATCGACCTTTTTTATTTTATTTGCCTCATAAGACTCGAATCTTTGTAGAGATGAGCTAATACATAAATAAATTAAACTCAACAATCCATATATTTTACAGAAAAAAAAGTTTGTTCAAGTCTTTCTGTCAAATTTTCATGCCCTTTGGAGGGAGAATGATTAGGGGTTGATACTCCAAATAACTGAAAAGGAAGGTTGAGAAGTATTACCTGAAGCGCGTGAAGGAGGAAAAATGGTAGGAAAAGATATAAAATTTGAAATCTTATTGTTTTCTTCGGGGGGATCTATGGAGGGATGTATTTTGTAAACAAAGTCTAGAAAGTACTCGAATGATTGACAATTTTATTATTTTCTCATGATTCGTGATTTTTAATCCTATTTGAGAAAATCTTTGCTTTGTGGAATCAACAGAAACCCTGCTTTCAAGTAATTTTAAAACTTAAAAGAGTAATCTTTAAACTTATTAACTAAATACATAACTACTTTAAAACTTAAAATTAATTTTAAAACTCTGCTTTTATTTAATCTTTTTTTTTACTTAGAAAATTCACTATAGCTTATAATGCTAGTTCAAATGAACCCCCTCGTGATGAGCAGCAGCCTCTACCTTGATACTTTCACTCGAAAAAAACGAAGTCAAAGCAATTGTACTACCCATACTAAAATTTAGTTTTACTACGATCAGACGTACAGTGTTGTGATGCATAGAAGAAACACACCGACACACAATTGCACACACAGACATGCATGCGATATTACAGAAGAAGATGAAAAGGAATTAACAGCTTTTTTCTTATTTATAAATCAAACTGTAGAGAACAGATTTCCATTGTTTTTGGTACCATATAGGTACTATAGTGTGATGCTGTAGTGTTTTTGATACAATTGACTTATGCTATATATTACACAATGGGTTCGGTCACACTTGTTGTGTGTGCAGGGCTCAGTTTCAGTGTATACATTGTCACTGACACTGTTTTTCCAAATGCCCATAAATTTGTTTCCGAAATAACATTTTACTATTAAGTAAAATGGAGATAATAGCAACCATTCCTGAATCAGCTACAAAGTTGATTTTGTTGCTAGTCAGTTTCTACAAAATAGTGTTTATGGGTCAAAGCTTGTTCTATACTAAGTTACAACTACCACTGCAACAATGGTTTGGAGTTAAAAAAATAGCAAACTTACTGATGAGGTCCTGAGTGGTTATGGATGACAGAAGATGTGGCTGAAATAGAAGAAGGATCAAATTACAAAATTATTCCATTAATTACGGGAAAGTTCAGTAACTAAGATTTATAGATGTGAAAATAACCAACACACAGCAGTAACATCACCCAAGTTTAGTCGATAAAATTGGCTATTACTCTTATTTGGATGTAATTATGAGGGCTTATACAGTATTGAAATGCTGGACTTGAAATCTCTTGTCTGTGAGGACAGAAGAAAAGTATCCCTTACGCAAAATGCTGCATACCCCTAGGAGGTATACTATTAGAGCTACTAGTCCCTCAATATGTTATTAAGCACACCTGATCTTACACAATACTATGGTGCGCCTATAACGGTATAGTATACCTGACTTTTACACAATAGGTTTTTTTGCATATGTAAATGATTTCTTTGGATGTTACGCAATAGGACTTGTTACTAGTCATTGTCCACTAGTCAATCGGAGGGAGTGATGCAATCTTGCGTGACTAGGTAGATATATTGGGAATGAAGCAATCTTGCATGATGTATTAGATCTAAAGGTCCACTAGTCAATTGGGGGGCACCTCCATTGTAATTGAGGGTGATGAGGTCTTGCGTGACCTGGTAGATTTGCTGGGAATGACGTAATCTCGCATGATTTGTTTCTTCAGGGGCCCGTGGGGAGTCCCTGCTTGTAACTGAGGAGGACACACACGTGAAGTGCTATGTCATAACAACGCAAATGCGGATGTTATGTAATGACAGTGCATACGCAGGCTGCTGCGTAATGACAGTGCACACATTGGATGTTAAATAACGGTCTAAGAGATTGCATTTTCATTCAATACATTTTCTTTCTAGGGAAACCTTTATAATCCAAAGATGTTTGTCCGCATTAGGATTCGAAAGAGATTTCCCCTCATCGGAATGGTGTGCTTTACAGGTGAACAAAGAAAGCCTTCTTAATATGACTATTAAGGGAATACTTTCTAATGGAATGACATGCAGGAGAGGAAATCGATTATTGGAAAATGCTTACATTTAACGTCACCTGCTTGTTAAGTAATACTTTTTTGGGTATTATCAGATAAATTTGGGGATTCTTAGCAAATATTTTTGGAACTTGAATGTGCTATTATAGGTGAAATAAAAGTAAGAGTATCATTATGGCTAGAATATGGCACACCATCATATACGATCAAAAGTCTATCTTTTTCTCTTCACTAAACAGAATTTTAAACTTATATTAGAGGCAATCTTGAACGAGCATATCTATGTATGTACATAGGCTACAAGATGATTTAATTGTATTAGTGAAATATATTCAAATTTTATCCTGGAACAAGAAATCTATAAATTGAAGGCTTATTTGTACATACAAGTTTATTAATGAAAACAAATTTACAAACATTAATAAAACATTTTATTCTTAGGACACTGAAATCAATATTATAGGTAGGAGGGAGCTATTTTCAGATAGAAAGTCGTTCAATCGAGGGTTACCAACATAAATGCTTAAAGATTTGGCATAAGTATATTCATAACATCAAAAATATAACACTACATGAAAACTATCGCTTTTAACCAATAAATCTAGATCCATTAAGAGGAGGAGGCAAATTATTCGAGGTAAATTCAAAGGGGCACAGGACATATGACTGAACTCTATATTTTGGTTAGAGAGGAAAATCGAGGGACAACACAATTTAAAACTAACTGAATCTGTTTGAATTGGATTTTCTAAATTGTAGATTTACTTATTGTTCTCATGAAAATATCATTTTTATAGAGTCTTAAATCATCTTTGAATTTCTCAGGTAGGGCTCAAAAGCAAATCCACAATAACATTTTGTTCTGTTTCGATTAGTATGTCAATAAATTGAATAAACGTGTTTAGACCACGACTCATAAGCATCATACAATAATTCAAAGTTGGAGATTCATCTTTCATAATATCATCAAGTATTCTTTGAGAGAATATTTTCTTTTGAACTTATAACTTTTGAATAAGATCATTTCGATTTTGATATAATCTCCAAATCACAACATTCTGCATGATTCTATGTTTCATACATCCATCCATTTTTTAATCCTAACACTCAGTGCCGAATGCAGACTAACTAACAAATCCAAAGAATCTTTCTACTTCGAGAATATTCGTAGAGAATGATGAGCGGAAATGTGCTAAAAATATATAAGAAGAAAAACATTTTCGATATAGGAGCATTTTATTTCATAATTTCAACAATATATTACTCATTGTTCACGTAATGATTCAAGTTATTGTCCTCAATATATTTCGCTATTGCATTTAAAGCAGCTTGAAGGCTATGTATATACAATATATTAATTTTTGCTGCAAAAAAATAACTGCTCCTCCAATTTGAATTTGCTCAGTGATATGGCATATCTTGCATACATCTCATGTCTTTCAAGGCATAGTCGAGATCATCTTGTAATTTCTACTGCTACGTTCGTTACTTTGTTCTTTCTATCATTGCTGGTGCCAGCTCCACTATTGACTTCTAATAGCGTAAACAAACCACTCATTTTCGCTAGTATGTCTTGTTATATAAAAACTTAATGGAAAACAAATATTCTAACTGTTCTCTCTCTGAATTTTACTTTCTTACGTAGATGAAATATATTGAAAATCCAGCCTTTTGTTGGATTTAGTTACTAAGGCTGGTTTCTAGGGCCACATGGCTATATACAAATGAATTTATCGTGGAAATGTACAAAAGGGCTGTACCCTCTGTAGTATAGACAATCTGGTTACTAGGGAAGGTTCATGAATTGACCGGGCTTCTATGTAAACCGGTTATATAAATTTTGTGCCTGTTGGACTTCAGTAAATGAGGTTTAGAATATATTCTTTAGAGCCTCAGGCGTGAATTCCTGAGTATCGCCCCTCCTACTAATTGCGACCAAGAGATGACTTAACAGGCTTATTTAGAATGATTAGAGTAAGGCTAGAAGAGCAAGAAATCCAGAAATGGTGGTGTACACGAAGTTTATGTAATATTTTTGTATTATATACATAGTATAGTCTAGATATGGAACGGGAGTTTGTGTTGAGCTAAATATTCCGGTTAGATTTATAAGATTATTGATCGAGTTAAGAGCAATCTATCTACCATTGGGAAAAGTAATGTTTGGAGATCTAGAGTAAATAATCAAGCAAAGAAAAATTGTCAGCTCTATGATGTTGAGGATGACAGAATGGGCGTTTTTCACCTCAGATGCCACAAGCTATTTCAAATTAGGGTGATTTGGCTGGAGGGAGATTCTAATGAGCCGCTATTTAGCATTTCCATCTAGTTTTCCAAAACAAATTATATTATATAATGAACCAATATTCGGGGCAACTTTGGTTAAGTCAAAGACTTTTTTTTTTTAAGTTTGGCCATTTATGTACTTGTTTAAAATATATAAAAAAAAAACAATGCATAGTTTCAGACCTACACCTTTCTGATAGGTCATTTATAGATGTGTACTTGCGACTGAATATGTCGAATGTATTTGTTTAAAACAAATTCAAGTCGTTTTATCTATTTTGTGATATCAAGTTTGTTGTGTTCTAAGAAGTATTTCTCTCATGATAAAAATAGCAGAAATGTCAAAGAAAAATTATTATGGCTGAAACACATTTCTTATTTACCTTTCTTAACTAAGATAAATTTAAATATGTAAATATTGGTTTCCTTTTTGTACAATTATTTACATTGCAAATAATATTTATCTTCGGAGATGAATCCCCTATTAATTAAGTACAGAAATTACGAAATATTTGAAATGGGTTGTATCTTTCAAAAGTTTTTGACACATAAGCTAGTATGTTAGGACCCAAATTAAACATATACTACTTTCTTCCAAGAGTATTGTAAAAAAAATTATGCGAGTATCTAAGAATGTTTTTCTCCCTATATATTGAAGTATTGACACAATGCGACTAATCTTACAAAATTCCAATAAAAAAGTACAAAATGAACAGAAAACAAGAAAAATTGCAATTCTTTATATTGCTTGATATTTTATTACTTAATACCTACTTGCCTTACGCAGCCGTCTTGATTTGTGAGGTAAGGGCTATAATAAGGCCTATGACAATAAAATCCCCAAAAGAACATAAAAAACAGAAAGCCTGTGAATAAACGGTGGGACATCAGATTTAACCCTTCTTAATCATACCCAGGAAAAAAGTAATGGGTTTTATTAGAAAATTTGGCCTTTTACTCGAGCCACTGTGCATGAAAAAGTAATCGAAGAATGTTCAGAAGGCTCAT
>NC_088877.1:11242703-11260615 GCF_032884065.1 Artemia franciscana
TAGAGATTTCCGTAGCCACAGCTTCATGTAGACTTCTGAATATAGATTTCAGGAAATCTATATACATTTTCGTAGCCATAGATTTACTGAAGTAATAGACTCGATTTGAGCCAAAAGAATAATTTGAATCAACAGGGTGTACGAAGACAAAAGGTAGTACATAAGAGCGGAAACTGGCGATTTAGTGTATAAAAAAAAAAAAAAAAAAAAAAAAAAAAAAAAAAAAAAAAAAAAAAAAAAAAAAAAAAAAAAAAAAAAAAAAAAACACACAAGCTAGACAGTCTATCTGGACTGATAGCGACCTCTGAGTTTCCTGAAGACTCCGACTAGTACCAGTTGCCTATGCTCTTTACACTGATATTAATAGAACTGAAACAATTAATTGTCAGTCATTTTTATTAAATAAATTTGGTCTTCACCTTTAATTTAGTGAATGTCAGGTGTGAACGCCAAAACAGCTCCATAAAATACAAAATCTAAGTAGACACACGTCTCATACAAAAATAATCACATGACCATCACTAGAATTATAGAATTATCTTCTCTAAATAGACCTTTTCCACAAATTCAAACATTTTAATATTTATTATAAAGAGACTTTTTTTTTAAGACCCATTCTAAACTGGCCATACAATCTGGAGCTAAAAATGGCAGTAACCTGAAGTAGACATGTAGAGAATGTACACTAGAAAACGTTTTTTTACTAAACAAAACTTCTAAAAAGAAACATCTTATTATTTCTTTACTCAATTCAGCTGGTAATGGATGATTATTATGACAATTCAAGAAGGAATTTGTATGTCCCAGTGAATTCGTGTTCACCACCCGGTCCAAGTCTTAACCCGTTTGTTTTGTTACTTTTTGTATTAGTAATTCTTCATTTTCTTTACTCAATTTTTTGTTAGCGATGTGAGTGTTTACCCGCTTCCTTTTTATCTTTTTGTATTAACAAGTCTTTCGTATTCTTTACTCAATTTTTTTCTTTTTTGACATTTCCACCCTTCTTATTGCCCTTGAAAATGAATTAAGAAATACATGTGCGCCGTAGTTATGTCCATAATTTTTTTTTTTGCTTTCAGAATACGGTAGAAATAAGAAGACATTGATAAAAAGAAAGGAGTAATATGATGGAAAAAGCAAAAAACAAATGAGGAAATGTGTAAAAAAAAAGGTAAAAAGAGGAAATGTGAATAGAACTGTTTTTTACTAAACTGGATATTTTGTGTCTAGCTATAATAAGAATTTGTTATTTTAGTCTTTCTGACGGGGCAGCATTCATTCAGCAAAATGCAAAAATTAAGAACTAGCTCAAATTAGTTTTGATTTTAATGAGTTGAATTAATTTTAATTGAAATAAAAAAAGTAAATGTGAATAGAACCAGCTGTTACTAAACTGGGTAACTTTTCAAACAATACCTTGTGTCTATCCTCGGTATTATGATTTATACAGATATTGCTAAATAGTGTTAGTTGTTTGTTTCTCGTTGACGAACTTGATATTTCGCTTTTATCAGTTAATTGTAATTTTTTGCATTATCTTTGCTTGGAGTTGTCATGCGCAGATTAGAACATTGGAAATGTCAAAAGAATTTTCACTCATAATTTATTAATTGTTAATTTAGTTCTGGTGAAGTTAGCTATATTAAATTTATTAGCTTTGCAATATTTTCTTACTTGGTATATATTGTATAGCCTATTCCACAAATTCTTATTTTACCCAGCATTTTTTCAAAGAATTGAATAACTTTGGAATATAGAATAAAAAAATAAGATGTATCTTTTAGAAGTTTCGTTTAGTAAAAAACGTTCCCTAGTGTACATTCCCTGCATGTTTACTTGAGGGTTACTGCCATTTTTAGCTCCTGATTGGACGGCCAGTTTAGAATGGGTCTTTAAAAAAGGTCTCTTTATAATAAACATTAAAATGTTTGAATTTGCGGAAAGGTCTATTTAGAGAAGATAATTCTATAATTCTAGTGATGGTCATGTAATATATTTTTGTATGAGACGTGTGTCTACTTATATTTTGTATTTTATGGAGCTGTTTGGCGGTCACACCTGACATTCACTAAATTAAAGGTGAAGACCAAATTTAATTAATAAAAATGACTGACAATTAATTGTTTCAGTTCAATTAATATCAGTGTAAAGAGCATAGTTTTTTTATTTTTTTTTTTTTTTTTTTTTTTTTTTTTTTTTTTTTTTTTTTTTTTTTTTTTTTTTATACACTAAACGCCAGTTTCCGCTCTTATGTACAACCGTTTGTCTTCGGTACGCCCTGATGATTCAAATTATTCTTTTGGCTCAAATCGAGTCTATTACTTCAGTAAATCTATGGCTACGAAAACGTATATAGATTTCCTGAAATCTATATTCAGAAGTCTACATGAAGCTGTGGCTACAGATATCTAATCACATTGCCGTAGAGCAAAAAAAAAATACTCATATAGTTGATATTCACTATTCCTATTCCCCTTTTTTATATTTTTACTATTCCCCCCGTTACGAAGCTTAAGTTGTAATAATTTCTCAACAGATTCTCTGTTCTGAAAAAAAAAAAAAAATTACTAGCATCTAGCGTTTGCTGTTCCTTGGAATGCTTAAAATATAGTAATAAGACAAAATTATTAGTAACTGGCAGCGTAAGCGTAGTGATAAGTGTCTTATTTTCAATCTCTCTCTCTCGCTCTCTCTAAAAAAAAAAAAAAAATAAAAAATAAATAAATAAATAAAAATTAGAAGAAAAAAGCCAATAAACGCAAAATGCTAATTGGCGTTGGTTATTTATTTCGACACTAGCAGCTTTCCACTCTTATAAGGTAACCATACTCTGTAAATTTCGTTACATGGTACCTTTCTAAAAAATAAAAAAAAAAAAAAAAAAAAAAAAAAAAAAAAAAAAAAAAAAAAAAAAAAAAAAAAACACCAAATACTACCCTGCTAAAAAAAAAAAAATAAAAAAACCTAAATTTGAATTTCGATTGTGACATTCAAATTCAATAATTTACGCAGAACTTCCAAACTTCACTTCCATTTTTTTCACCATTTTAAAATATAATTGAAAAGTAATATTAAAATTCTACATAATATTTTTGATATATTTGCCTAGAGGAAATGGAAGAGCCTGCATTATATACTAACCGCTTAGTAGTATTTATGATAAAAACGTAAAACGAAGTCAAGTTGTTATTGTGTTCCATTTCGAATACTTTTTTTTAAGTAAAGCAGACAAAATTAAATTAAACGAGCTACAGACAAAACACAACCTAGATCGGGTAGATAACCCTATGTTGCTAATGTGCATTCGGCTCCTGCATTGGGAATATTTTGTCAGAGCTGCTGGAAATATTCAAACGCCATCTAAGTTTGATTTCAGAAATTATTTGTGGAATGCAAGATATATTTGCCACTTTTTACCTATGGAAAATTGGAAATTTTCAGCCGAGCAGATGTTATCTGTTTTTGCACGTTTCAGCGTCACGACCACTGAAAAGTAGCGTTGGAACATTTTAACAAAGCAGACGTTATCTTTTTTTTCTTCTCCATATTGAAATATATAACCATTACGGAAAATCAATATTGTGAGTACATAGGTGACGAGATATGGAGCATGCGGATTGATAAAAAGGAAAAAAAACACGCACTCAGGCAGAAGAGCATGCAATTGGCATTTAAAATCATTCACAAGTGTAATAAATTTTTACCAAAGCTGATTTCACCACACTGAACCCATGTTTTTCACGAAAACAAACGTAAACAAACATTGTGCTGAAAATCTTCGAATACAGAACATACAAATTAGAGGCATTTTAACAGTGACTTTTTACCAACATTTAAAATGGATAGGTAATCAATCGCAAGCGTTATTTACCAATCTGATTCAACCAGACAAAACCGAGATTCTTCTCCGAAACCAGTTTAAACAAAGATTTTACAGATATTTTTCAAATATAGGGTATGCGAATTTGATAAATAGAGAAAAAAAAAAACAATTCAGCAATTATCTGCTCTAATTCAATCAAAAGCTGACACAACTAGTCGATTTTTTTCTGAAACCGAAATTTAACACAGACTTTACCAAAAGTTTCAAATACAAACTAAATGAATTATAAGATAAAAAATAAGAGATTGCACATCGAAAAAGAATGCATCACCATCACTGAGAATGGGTGGGCAATCAATCGCTTCGGTTTAGCTGATTACCCATATTTGAACATATTTTTTTTTCTGAAGGCAAATTTTTGCAAATTTTACAACAAATTTTCTAATATGAAGGACACAGATTAGAAGAAAAAAGAAATCTCTTGTACCCAAAAGAGAAATCGAAGAGTACCAAGAGACGGGAAATCATTCACTTTGCTTAGAGATGATTAAATCAAATTTGTCCAAAAATTTTGGAGAAACTGAATTTTAACAATCATCTTACAAAAATTTTAAATTAGGACCTTATGTATTAGAAGAACAAAAGAAGAATGTGCATGCCGGGAAAGGAAACGCATCACCACATTTAGAACATAGGGGATGGGGGGCAGGGCCTATGATCGGATATACTTCAGAAACGGTTGAATGATTTTGGCTACTAGTAAATTCAAGATTATAATCAAATATAATAAAACTTAAACACGTAAAAAACTCAAACTATGGGAAAAAATTTTGCTAGAAACATATCATAAAAATCCTAGAATTCTGGGGAAGGGACGGGCTCGGAGGGATGTTTTTCTGCATATCCCTGGATTCTTTCCACACAAAATTTCAACTACTAATGTGAAATACAGAAAAATACAGCGATGGAAATTTCAATTGAAAGCCAAATACAATCATAAAAAAGGCACAAGCATTTATTCCCATTAAAGTTACTGTCCTATAACTTGTAGTCATTTTTATTGAATCTTTAATTTTGCGTGTCGGTTCGAAGTAATCTTCCGCAATTATATTAGATGCATCATCCGTTTCTAGGGGGATGAGAATGTATCAAAATAGCGACAGAAGAGGTTACCGCCAATTTTCACCTATTCTAAAATGTTTATTAAAACTTTTTTTTCTTAATTTAGTAAATTTTTACTGTTTTTCCTTTCATCAAAAGATTGATTTTGGTTAAGCATCATTTGATTTAAAATTAATTTTATTGATTCTTTACTTTGGTGTGTCGGTTTTAAGCAATCCTCAGAGCATCCTTTTTAATAGGGCGGAGAAGTGGAATAAATAGCGGGAAAAGGGGTTTATTGAAGGACCTTTTGTTGCAGAGCTCACCAAGTACTAGCTGAGTGGTTAACGCGATGGATTTACAACCCTGTGCCCGTAAGGACAGGGGTTCGAGTCCTGGTATTGCTAATTATTTGGCTAGAAACTGGGGTTAGTGATGTAAATTCTTAAGCTCAGTCAGAGTCAACCCATCTCCAAATGGGTACCTGGAGCAATATGTGGGGAAACGTCAGTTGATTTGCTCCAAACGATGCATTGCACTCTCGGCGAAAGACAGGAAATCAAGATATCGGTACCCGTGCTACACAGACCATTGTTTGCATGTGACAGTTTTTTGTTTTAATTTTTTTTCTTTCTGCAAAGCTTGACATACACATATAAATAAAATTCAAAAACTTACTTGCATCATCTTTGCAATAAATCATTCCATTTGTGAGTATTGTTACACCTGAATTCAAAAAATACTTCACAAAGTAGTCCACCTACATAATGATTGCTTCTTACGATTTCCTAAGCCAAGAGGTATAATCCGGCTCTTCCTTGCTATCGTAAGTTTTCAATTCTTCTAAAACTTGTCTCTGCATAAATGGAGGGGGTATTATCAAATCTGATATCCGAGGTAGTAACGGGGTGGGTTAAAGTGAGACAAAAAATTTTGGGAGGATGGACATATACCCCCCCCCCCTCCGATATTTTATATACATAGCTATTTTATGGGTTATCTATGAAAAGTACTGGCTTCCACTGGGAGGGGGAATTCTGTGTTTCCTTGGATTGTTGGTCTCTTTAGACATAGAAAAAAAAACTTTTTGGATTAAAAAAATAAATAAAAAAAACAATAACAAACGACAGTTTTGCCGACAGCTACCACTATAATTTTCGTGAATTGATACCACGGCTCACTCTCCTTCCTTGAAACTTGTATATTTTTAGCTAAACCCTTCATTGTCGCTTCTTGGGGGAAAAATGTAGGGAAATTCTCAGGAGTGATGTTGACAGGAGAGTCAACAATATCTTATCCCCCAATATCTGAAATCTTTTTAAATTTCTGGGTACTTATTATGCAAATTACTTTGTAAGTATTCCGCCCCCCCCCCCTAAAAATATTCTGCCTTCAAACCATGTTCTCAGAATAAACAGATGAAATTTCCATACTTGTTACAACTGCTTCCAGGGTAGTATAACCATAACAGAAACCACACTGTGTAGGACACAATATTGTTTTTCTATGTTTCGATATACTCATTGGGAAATAGTCTTTTATTATTCCAGGTATAACGGGAAACACCGACACAGATCCATAGTTTGCAAACTCATTAATTATGAATTAATTAAACTCATTAATTAATTAATTAATTAAACTCATTAATTAGTACACGTAGTTTTAAAGCACTATGTAAACTTCCCCTTTTCAAACCATAGATTAAGTAAATGAAATGATTATTCTGAAACATGCTATATAAGCGGTCGCTATCTTAATCGTGAAAAAAGATTCTTGACTTATATTAATTCTTATTATGACTCAATTTAATCTATTGACCT
This sequence comes from Artemia franciscana, assembly GCF_032884065.1. Classification (NCBI taxonomy): domain Eukaryota; kingdom Metazoa; phylum Arthropoda; class Branchiopoda; order Anostraca; family Artemiidae; genus Artemia; species Artemia franciscana. Next base: position 11,249,448 of record NC_088877.1, read on the forward strand.
TGGAGCAGCACTTGCTGCCTTAATTTTTTTTTTTAATTTGTTTTAGCTTTAGCTATTGCAGTGAATAAAATAAATTCTATTCTAGCTATGACAGAATCATAACAGGATTATAACAGGACATAATTATATGTATCATCTTTAACAGAGTTGTTTACCTTATGCTTTCTTTAACCGTGCATGATTCTTGGTCAGGCATTGCAGCTAGCTGCTCTGGACTTTCAATTTTAATTGAAAGTCCGGGACTATGACCCGGACTGGCTGCCTGGATAAGCGATAGATACAGGTCTATGGACTATGCCCTGTGCAAAGGACAGGCTCGACTCTTTCGGGGTACCATGTTTATACCAGGTCATCTGACAATAATATTTTTTCCAGTTATACTAAATGACATCAGCTTTCAGCTTAAACGTTTACTTGATGTTAAATCAGTTTAATCAGTTTCAGTTTAAATATTTACTTTAATATTTTTCAGTTTACTTGATGCCATCCTTCAGTTTACTAAAATAATATTTTGGAATAAATATAAATATCATATTTTGTTTTGTGTTTTCAGTAATGTATTGTATTCAGTGAGGTATTCAGTTTTTGCGCAGTTCTAGAAATTTAGGGAATCACCAACAGTTAATTCTTTTGAACTACATTTATATAAATACGTTCGATATGTTGAATGTTCGTATGTTCAATGAACCACGACGAAATAATTTTGTTTGTTGTTTTAAAGCTTAATTTTGGCTCTTCATTTCCGTCAGATAAGCAGTGACAAAGAAAGAAGGAACATCTTCTTTGGGAACAAAAGAGAGAGAGAGAGAGAGAGGAGAGAGAGAGAGAGAGAGAGAGAGAGAGAGAGAGAGAGGGGGGGGAGAGGAGAGGAGAGAGAGAGGGGGGTGGAGTCACAAAAAATGAATACAACCAAATGTAGTAGAATAAGAGATACAAAGAGTAAGCGTACCTGGGTGATATCATTGCCATTTTAAAAAAAATATCCCCTGAATCCCCAAAATCCACCTTACTAAGGGATAAAACTAAAGAATTATACAGCTGAGTACAAAATTCCCCGTACTTTATGTTCTAGTTTACTTCCAAGTAGAGCTCTAGTTTATAACTCTACTTTTTAGTGTGATCTACTACTACCACTACTAACAACAACAACTGACCGCAGCACCAAGCCGCCTGAGACCAACACATCTACACACGCTCCTTCTCCATCCCAATCTATTCAAAGCCTCCCTCTTTACACCCTCCCAGGAAGTTCTCTTTTCCTTTAAATCTTTCTTCATGACATCTTCCCACTCCAAACAGTGACGACCTGCTCTCCATTTAACCCTAGACGGTTGGCCGAAAAGGACAATCTTCGGAAATCTGTCATCTTTCGTCCGCAGAAAGTACCCTAGCCAATCAACTTTTCTCTCATTATAGCCCTAGAAAGTGGGATTGAACCGCACTCTTCGTATAGCCTACTGTTTGAAATACGGTCAGTCAGCCAGGTACTCAGAACAATCCGTAGACAATTTCTCTGGAAAACATGTAGCAAATCTTCATCCGCCTTTTGGAGCGCCCATGCTTCAGAGCCATATCTGACCACTGTCATCACTGTAGCCTCAAATATTCTAAACTTGGTTTGCAGACTTATCATTTTATTCTTCCAAACTATTTTTTAACTGTAATCGAACCACATTATTTATACAATTTGTTGTTTGACATATGATCAGTCAATAGGTAACTTTTACTACCCGTAAATAATCAAAGAGTTATGGCTAGCACATAATTTGACAGATTGCCAAATTATTGTGGTTTTTGGCAGTCAATCTGGGGCTAAAGAAAAAGAAGGTCGTCTCTGGGAGGGGTAAGGGCTAGGGAATGAGGCTTCGAATAAATTAGACTTAAGGAGGAGGCAGCCCAGCTGTTTTTGTCCCAGGCGACTTCGTTCTGCAGAGGGTTGTTAGCAGTAGTGGTAGCCGTAACATACGACCAGATAGATAGTCTCTAAAAGAATGGCTGATTCTTCAAGGAGTGTTATATTCTTTTTCAAATCAGACTAAGGTTTTTTTTAAATCAGATACGCAGCAAAGAGCATGAAAAAGTGACACAAGGAGACTAAGTTCATCTCCGAGGAAGTAAACAAAATCATTCAGCGTTACTAATCAAATCATAAAGTTAATTATGGAAACTTAAATATAGATATTAGTTGAGTTTTTAACTGCTTTATACTTAGCTTTACATTTGGCCAGAGACAACCACTTTGGCAAATAAGGATAAAATATAGACATGTATGCACCGTTAACTAGTGTGCATTCTGCAAACTAACCTGCTCCAAAATATTTCACGATTAATAAAAATCAAAGAAATCAAAAATCTAAGAGCAAAGTGTGTTCAAAAATTTAGCTGAATCTAAATATAGTTGAACAGTTCACTAATATTCAAATTTTAAACATATTTAAAATGATGTTTGATTTAAGATTTTTCATAGTTCTAAATGGGAAACGCCAAAGGGAAATGATAGAGGCATAACTAGTTTTTAATTCAAGATACCAAATAATGGCCAAAAAATCCCACTCAATAATAGCTAAAAAATAGCCATAATAGTCAAAATTCCGCTCTTCTTGGTTTTTCATGCACTTTGGTTCCTTCCAAAATTAAACAAATGCTCAAAATAATAAATTTTCCACTCATGATATAGAAGGCTACATGATAGAGTGGATATATATAAATAAATAAATAGGTTAAAAAATCGACAAATGAAGCAGAACATGTAAAGTTTTCAAAGCTCCTTCGACATCTAATCTAAGTTATAGGTTAAAACTCGTTAATTATAATTTGTTAAAATTCGTTAATCTAAGAATATGTTAAATATTCGACAAACGATGCCAAACTTACAAAGTTTTGAAAAGCTCCTTCCACATCTAAGCTATAGGTTAAAATTCGTTAATTATAATTTTGTTAAAATTCGTTAACCTAAGAATATGTTAAACATTCGGTAAAAGATACCAAACTTACAAAGTTTTGAAAAGCGCCTTGAACATCAAAACTAAGAGAATCCGCTACAATTTCATCGTCAACCAAAAAGTAGACAAGAACACGGACAGTTGGTGCCATCTGAGAACTCAAAATGAATGAGAAGGAATGGTCAGTCTCATTATTTGCTGTAACTGTTCGAGCCTGCAAAATGTCCCCCCGGCCAAGGATCTGATAAGAATACTGCGTAAGAGGCACCGTAGAGTTTAAGCTGATGGTTACCTCGTCTCCAACCTGTAAACAATCAAATTAATACTTTATAGCATCAATATTAAGCATCAGCCTCCTGGGAGTGCCCAACCCCGTCACAGACACTGAAAAACCATAACTTTGAACAAACTTCCATATTACCGGAGAACCATACCTTAATAATACTAGGTTAACAACAGATGTCTAGACTCGATCTTAATTCCTTTTATTGCAAGTTTTTTTTTCTTAAAAAAAGAAAAAAAACCAATCGTAGATAGTTGCAGTCACAAGTAATCGTATCCAAATTTAAGAGTAGTCACAGTTGAAAGTAGTTGCAGTTACATTCAAAATGGTTGCAGTGGAAGTCACAAGTAGTCACAGTCACAAGCAATCCCAAGTGCTCGCAGTCGGAAGTAGTCGCAGTTAGAAGTAGTCCTGATCGCAAGCAGTTGCAAGTAGTCCCAATCACAAGTAATCGCATTCACACTCACAAGTAGTCACTGACACAATCGCAACTCGCCACAATCGAAAGTAACTGCAACCGCGAGTAGCAACAAATCGCAGTTGCAAGCAGACATGAGTAGCACAGTCGTAATTAGTTGCTAGTCACATTCAAAAGTAAGTCGCAGACGCAAGTGGTCACAGTTGCAAATAATCACAGCCGCAGTCACAGAAATAGTGGTTAGAGTATAAATTTCCAGAAGATTAGAAGAATTTATACATCGTTACCGCAAGTATCTTAAGCTCGTAGTCTCCAAGACCAAAGGAAAATCTCATAGGTTGCAGTGCATGGGGTATCCCCTCCCCCCTTCTTCAGCTCAGAAAAATCATGGTGAATGTATTTTGACGTAATTTTGCCAAGTGACTGTGGTGCAAAAATAGTAAAGCAAGAACAAACTCCGTTGGTGTCTAAACCTAATTTGTGTTTTTATACTAAACGGGTCATAATACTTACAACCAACACTTTCCTATGGCTGTATATATAGACGCATTCAATTATAAAAGACAACAGACAGCACGAGTTTTTAACGATCTATATGTGCGTTTTCTGGTTTCACAACCATCAAAGGCAAACACATTTAAAAGCCAGTTTCAGCAGAACTCAGACATTCTAGAGTACCAAATGAATTAACGATTAATAATAATAACTATCAGGAAAGTCGACAGACATAAAAAAGCACTAATATCTAAGTCTAAAACATTTTTCTTATTATCAAACACAATAGATGAAATTTTTTGTGCCCCCGCCTCCAATAAAAACAAGCTTCAAAGTTCCTTTGCCCCCAACCTTGCCTCACGTCGTGAGGCAAAACAGGGTATCATTATCATGTGTGCCCTTTTCAAAAAGAAATTTTCTAACTACCCCCCTTTGTGACCATGAAACCCGTTCTTGCCTAACCTCATCCGAATTCATAGAGCCACGTTCAAGATAATCAATCAGTTCCTGTGTACGCCTCGTTTCCGATCTACAGACAAAAAAAGGAATTACTTTACTTTAATTTTGTATTGATTTATATCTGTCAGGTATTTTTGTAAGCCAATAAGATTTTTTTTTAATCAAATTGACATTTCACTCAAATTTTAAGTAAGTAAGAAGAACGAAGCATTTTTGAGTCACGAGGTTTATTAAAAATAGCCTCTCTGTTTCGATGAGGCCCAACCCATGGTCTTACTTTCCCTACGTATAGAGACAAAAAAATTAAATTAAGTATTATGTAAAGCGAAAACAACATTATAACTGATTTTCTTTGCCTTTGTTCTTTTGTTATCTAGGTAAAAGTAAAATTACCAAGAATAATTAATCCCTAATTTTTTATTCTTTATTTATTACTGGTTCCTTTTTTACCTACTCATCAATACTTCATTGTTTCATACTGCTCTATACTTATTTTTATTTTTGTTCACTACCGATCCTTTTCCACCAACTCGTCAAACCTTTATTGATACTTCTTACTCTTCTTGCATTTTAGATGCGACTCATATCCTATTTTGTTGACTTAAATTAAAAGGACTAGATTTTTCCGCGAAAAGTAAAGAATATAAAAGTAAAGAGTAAAAGAATAAAAGATTCTGTAATATGAAAGAAGAAAGCAGAGAAATTGGCTTATCAATTAGGTTTTTGGAGACGATTTTCAAAAAAAGAACAAATGATACAGTCCTCTTATTGAGGTTGTAACCAATGGGGAGTATAAAAGTAATGTACAAAAATTGCAACAGTAAAGATTATAAAAGTAAAGTATAAAAATTACGACAGTAAAAGGCATAAAAGTAAAGAGTAAAAGAATAAAAGATTCTGTAGTATGAAAGCAGAAAGCGGAGAAATTAGACTTAAGGAGGAGGCAGCCCAGCTGTTTTTGTCCCAGGCGACTTCGTTCTGCAGTTAGCAGTAGTGGTAGCCGTAACATGCGACTGGATAGATAGTCTCTAAAAGAATGGCTGATTCGTCAAGGAGTGTTGTCTTCTTTTCAAATCAGAGTAAGGTTTTTTAAATCAGATACGCAGCAAAGAGTATGAAAAAGTGACACGAGGAGACTAAGTTCATCTCCCAGGAAGTAAACAAAATAATTCAGCTAATAGTCTCTAAAAGAATGGCTGATTTGTCAAGGAGTGCTGTCTTCTTTTCAAATAAGAGTACGGTTTTTTAAATCAGATACGCAGCAAAGAGCATGAAAATATATATATATATATATATATATATATAAATAAATATATATATATAAATATATATATATATAAATAAATATATATAAATAAATAAATATATATAAATATATATATATATATATATATATATATATATATATATATATATATATATATATATATATATATATATATATATATATATCGGGAAAAGAGAAATCACCAATGCAACAGCACAAACACATTCAAAAAAAAAAAAAAAAAAAAAAAAAAAAAAAAAAAAAAAAAAAAACACATAAAAGAGACAGAAGGAGAAAAGGAAAACTGTTTTCCTAAATTAGTGACTAATATAGACCAGCACTTGAATGAAGCCTTAACCCTACTCATCCATACAATCACATAGGTCAAACAGCATAGCCATACACAATCAACCATAAAGAATAATCCATGGACAGGCAGTCATGTCGTCAACAAGTATAAGTCGTCATTTACCAAACAATAGAAACAATAAAGACAAATAATTCAGAGGCAACAACCCAACACAAGGGCTCATCAGGAGAATACACTTGCCTATAGGGTTTCGCCACATTAAATTCTCTACCCAGCCAAGTGTTGTGGCTACCACAGAATATCCATGGCATCCCCGTGTCAGGTATCACCCCCAAAATACATGCCTATGAAAAAAAAAGGAAATGTAAAACAACCAAGTAACACCAAAACAAGCTTATCCTGTTAATATATCCCTCTTTTTACCAACAATAGGTAAACTTAATATGATAAATTTTTACCAAATCACAAATATTAACACATTGCAAAAAACCTGAATGAATTAAACAATTATAGAATTCATCTTTACCATGTGGCTATTTTAAAAAAAAAATCCGCTCTATTAGAAACACAATTCAAAATAAATGGCGCTGCGTCATCATTTCTCGAACCTCCGAAATTAGTTGAAAATTTCTTTAAGTATTTCCAGATAATTCTTTTGATATTTATTTAAAAGTTCGTTATAATGAAAACTAAATTTTTTAAATTGCCAAGTTAATTTATTTGCAGAAAAACCTTTTGATATCAATTTTTGGCTTAAGATTTTACATCTATTTTTAAAATCAATATAATTACTACAAATTATATACATATACTACAAATATATATATACTGGCAGGGAAGATATTTAAGAGTTTCGGTTTTTTCTTCAAAATACACTATATTCCCTATTTTCACTTGCAGAACAATTTGGAAAATTTGAACATTTGACCCAAAAGTTGCCTTTCCCATCCGAAGTTCCTTGTGACTTTCTAATTTTCCTAGAAAATTTCATTAAAACTTTCCTTGTGACTTCTTGCTACCCCATTCGAGAACGTCCTGTTTTTCCATTAGTCCTAATTAGACAGCCAAAAAGCGCAATTTTCAGCAAACCCATCATCCCATATCTGTAAAATGAAACGCATCTTTCTCAATCACTCTTTATAATAGCCCTAGAAGGTAGGATCGAGCTATATTTTTGATACAGTTTATTGTTTAATGCCAGGTAACAATAACAGATCGTTAATATAAAAAAGTTCGTGGTAACGAACTGTAGTAAGGAGCGACCCGGCTCAGTAGTAACCGAAACTCTAAAAAATAGAATGTTGATGCCAATAGTTACATCAAAAGGATCGTATTTTAATGCTGATTTTAAATATATAAGTTTTATTAAGTTTAGTCTGATCCGTCAAAAGTTACGAGCCTTAGAAAATTTGCCTTATTTTAGAAAATCAGACCATCAGTTTCAGCGTATCAGAAAACCCTACTTGTAGAAGTTTCAAGCTCCTATCTACAAAAATGTGGAATTTTGCATTTTTTTTGCCAGAAGACATCACGGATGCGTGTTTATTTATTTTTTTTCCCAGGGGTGATCGCATTGACTCAGTGGTCCTAGAATGTTGCGAGAGGGCTCATTATAACGGAAATTAAAAGTTCTAGTGCTCGATTCAAGTGACAAAAAATTGGAGGGCACCTAGGCCCCATCTCACGCTCATTTTTCCCCCAAGGTCACCGGATCAAAATTCTGATAGCCATTTTATGCACCATAGTTAGAAAACCTATTAACTATGTCTTTGGGGCCGACATACTCCCCCAAAGTTCTCGTGGGAGGGGCTACAAGTTACAAACTTCGACTAGTGTTTACATATAGTAATGGTTATTAGGAAGTGCACAGACGTTTTCAAAGGGATTTTTTTGGTTTGGGAGGGAGGGGGAGAATTTGAAGGGGGATTACGTGAGAGGATCTTTCCATGGAGGAATTTGTCACGGGGAAAGAGAATTTCAATGAAACGGGCGTAGGATTTTTCTAGCATTATAAAAAAAAAATAAAAAATAAATATGAAAAGTTTTTTTCAGCTGAAAGTAAGAGGCAGTATTAAAACTTCAAGCGAACTGAAATTATTACGCATATGAGGGGTTCAACTCCTCGTAATACCTCGCTCTTTACGCTAACGTATTTTTAGTAATTTTAAATATTTATTTTATGGCCTTTGTGATTCGGGGGTCATTATTAAGGAATGGGGACAAAATTTAAACCCCCTCTTTCCCCAAAAATAAAAGGCCAAATCTCATATATTAGCGAAGTTTCTTTCTTTTAAATCTAACTTTTCTTTCTTTAGTCTCGGCAAAAGTATCAATTATCTAATACCATAGGTAGGCAAGCTTTGTATAGGTAGGTGGTCCCATATCAATTTTAAATTCTTAGTCACCCTGCCCGAGACTCTAGGCAGGTGTGACTTAATAAAAAATAACAAACAAGGATTGGTCCAATAAGAAAGGCACAATTAATCCCGCCGTTTACCCGTACCATTTAACCAAACACTTGGAAAACTATAAGTTCTGTGACTACCTTAGCTCTATGACAATCTACTTTAGTTCTATTGCCCTAGGAATGACGCATGGACAAATAATAGATAGACCTATCTATCTATTAACAAGTGAACTAACATCATTTTTAATAAATCCTAATAAGGGCGGTTCATGCCAGAATTGCCTCTCACTCAATTGGACTATCTGTCTTGGCTTTTCCTACAATTAGCCATGACTTGATGACCATAACTCTTTGATTTTAAACCGCAACAGCAACGCTTTAAGAAATTTATATTAAAATTTCTTGTGATATTTATCTCAATTTATCAGCAGTCAGCCCAACCGATGGTGGACCAAACCAACTTTTGGACCACACTGTGGTTTTTTGTGGATAGTGAAGTCCTCCCTTTGTAAGAGTGCAGACAGTCTGGTATTATAATATTAGTTTTGTTAGTATTAAACCTTATTCCAATAGGCAATGCATAGAACACCCCCCAAAAAGCCCCCCTTGGACCATACCCAAGGATTATCAAAAACGTTCAACATTTTGGCTGGTCAGGCTCACTATCTCAAAGCTTACATGATGAATCAATGAATAACATATTGGTGAAAGTGGGGGCGTTTGTCACTATCCATGATGAAGATGAAATTGAATTTCAAGAGGTCCTATCAAGGAGCTCCAAAAAAAGGAAAAAAAAATCTGGAAAAAAAAAGGAAAAAAAAAATTTCTCCAGATACCCCTTTGAGATAATAAGATAGCTTAATTAAGGGTTGCATTCTTCAAATTGTTAAAATCAATTTTCTCTTTAAACATCAACCATGATCGATCTCTACTAATAGCCCTCCAAATTGCTAAATCAGCAGAAATATTGCTGAATTTAAAATCTCTTCTTAACATCCCAATAAAATCTGTTCTATGGACTCCAAACCACAATCCAGCAAAAATAGTTGTGTATCCCTCCAGAAATACCTATTCTGGAGCTAAATGAAGGGCTCTCTGACAGAACAGGTAACCTGTACCCAGTTGCTGATGTCACCCAACTGAGTAAACCAGATGTCAATGGCCAAAAGTCAAGCAAGTCTTTCTTATTCACACTCAGAGAAGAATGCAATATCTTGGTCCAGATATTCCTTTTTGGACAAAGGAAACTCCATAAGCCTTAAAGCCAAAACCAATCCAGTGCCAAAAATAATTAAAACTAGGACACACACAAAACAAATGCAATAAATGAATTCCTATACAAAATAATGTCCTAATTGCTGCATTACTAGACTTTGAAGAGGCATATGACAATGTTAATCACCAGATTCTTTGGTTAAACTTGCAAGTCTTTGATTACCCCCCCCCCCCCCACTTGTATCCTTTATAAAATCTTTCCTAGAAAATCGAAGTTCCATTGTTTTTGTAGGTTCACCCTTCTAACCAAAAACTGCGATAACCAAAGGTCTTCCACAGGGTACAGTCCTGAGCTGCCTCCTCTTTTCCATATTTCTCTAGGACATGAACTTCCCACACACCAATTTACAATATGCTGATGATCTGGTATTATGGGCAACTGGCAAAACCTTTGGGATTGCACATTCAAAGTTGCAAAAATCACCTTTCCAATTTGAAAAGTTTTCTCAAAATTCTGATGTATCCATTGCACCGACCAATTTGAAAATCATCCAATTCCACCACAAGCAAAATAATCTTAATGCAAGGCTAACTCTAAATGGAATAATTATTCAAGAGGACAATCAAATAAGTTACCTAGGCCTCATGCTTGACCCAAAACTCAATTTCCACCTTCACATCACAAACAATTAAAAATTACCTTAGAAAAAATAAGAATAATAAAAAGACTACTATCAACACCTTGGGGCTGTCATGAGAAAACATTATTCAAATTTTGTAAATCACCTATAAGACCCCATATTAATTATGGCTTCATTGTTTATGGTGCTTGTGCTAATACCCATATGCAAAAATTGAATCAAAACAAAATGATATAATCCATCTCACATTTGGTCTTAGGAAACCAACAAACACCAAGTTTCTCCTTACTGAGAGTGGATTATCAACATAAATGAAAGACAAAGATTTATATTAATTAATTATCTTACAAAAATTGAACTAATAGCTCTCATACTCTGCATAACAGGTTAAGAAATCTATCCATGTATAGAGGCATTGCAAATGATTATGTCAATACCCAGAAGAAATTCCCAGTGCCAAACCCCATTAGGGATATTCACCAACGGAGATTATCAGAGATGTTGTTACATAGGGATAATCCAATTCTATTGCCTTTCCTCAACAAGCACCTTTCCAATATTTATCATAAAATTTAGTCTGGCTCAAATGGGCTAAATTTTGAAGTATTATCATATCAGTTCCCTAATTCAAGTGGCACAGTTCCCTCTTTGCAGGTTTTGTAATTTTGAAAATGAAACAATTGACCATTGCCTATTTGAATGTAATAGGCTGACGTCCGCACAGAATATTC